>NC_092099.1:38660623-38698123 GCF_045679555.1 Salvelinus alpinus | reverse complement strand
GAGATATTGTCGTAACTTGACTTTAACATTAATCTGAGAACTGTTATTTAACTAATCAATTAACTGTGTTTAATTGTAACCCAGTTAAATGAATCATGTAACAATTAACTCATTAGGATCTGGGGCACCACGAGAGTGGTTCTTTAAAGATTTACCATCTCCCGAATTAAACTCTAAAAAGTCTTTATTAACTATCACATCTATAAACAGTCAACTTATTAATCATAACCTCGTATCATATCATCATTCTGAACAGTCGTGTCCTCCTTGCATCTGCAAAAACAGAGCCTTACTTATGATTCAGTACTACACAAATTGGTTTAATTATTTGTTTACTAGCTAATTAAATGGTAACACAGGATAAACATACTCACTCCATACGTTAAAACAGGTCCCTAGCGGCCAGACAACAATATGTCTGCTTGTTACAAAAGAGATGGAGAGGGCGAGAGAGAGCGGGACAGAGACACTTAATGTTGGTACATTTAGAAACTACTCTCACTTACAGTAATCACATATTTTGCACATGAACCGCTGCCCTCTTTGAGTAAGAAATCATGAATGTATTTAAGTGAAATGCCGAGTTCGCCGGCTCTCTCTCGGTGGACTGGGCCGCCTTGGAAAGGGGGCACACTTGTAAGGCTCTGATTGTCCAAAAGGGTTACAACAAGTCTTTTATCGTTGTTCTTCTCTGTAGTTGTTCGGTATCAGGTGACTTGTCGTGTAGTCCTGAACAGAACTATAGTTTATTTTCTTTCCATTCGCTCTTGAAGATGCTTATTTGAAGACAAGCTAGCCAGCCGTGTCGATGGTTCCCAGTGGGGTCATGAGAGTAGCATAATACGATGGTTTGAGCAGAGTAGTATGATTGTCCCACTTAAATTTGCTTTCGAAATATACTTTACTTAGGACAGCTAATCAGCCATAACAGTGATTGTCCGAGAGGTGAGTCTATCGTCTCTACCTCGTGTTGAGATTCAACGTTCAGATCACTTTAATGTGTAGCTGCAGCATAAGATTTTGCGGGTCTAGTATGGTAATTTCTTAACCTATAATTTTATGCAGTCTGTTCGAAAGGGGCGGCTCCATCAGGCTGACACACTCTCTGACCTCACTCAGGGGCGTGACTTTCACTTGCAAAGTTTATGTAAAACAATGACCTCTTATAGCTCCTCAATTCACATCCCTCTCTTAACAAAAACACTTTCATCATTGTTCATATTACATGCACAACACAGAGTATGGAAACTTCATACATGTAGTGGGTATACTTTCCAAGTTAGGGTACTTCATGACATTTTTCATGACATCACAAAATCACAAACAAAATTACATTAGTGTTTTATAGATCGCCTCTGACCATTCCCCACATACTATGTTAGAAATATTGTTCCAGTATTCACTTTTGAACATGTTAGATTTCCGTCGGGAAAAGTCTCTTGAAACAAAGGCCATATTGAATATTGGAGAGGGAGACCTGAATCTTATCCCCTTGATTTATGACAGGATGTGATTTGTTAATCACCACTATTTCTTTCTTACCCCCTCTGTGGGTGAGAGGGGGCCTGATTGAAGTTATTCATTGCAAACCTGATCTGACCTATTTGGATTCTTGTGGAGAGTCATGACAACGTCCTCCCCCAGCCTGGCTGTTATCTGTTGCCAGAGCCAGTGACCAGCACTGTAGGACAGGACAGGGGGAAAATCTGTTCCCACATTATGCTCCTGAAGAGGTCAGACTTCAAGGGACCCCTCTGTTCTGGCCTCTCTATGCTAAAGCTGTTCACTATCACTGTGTGGTACTCTACTGTACAATCTATAGCTGGAGGTGGGGGTAGGGGACGTGCTGAGGGTATGGAACAAGCTTAATGCTCCAACTGCCCATATCAGTACTCATTGATGCCTATTGCCTAGTATGCCTGCCCATATCAGTACTCATTGATACCTAGTATGCCTCCCTATATCAGTACTCAATGCCTTCTGCCTAGTATGCCTGCCCATGTCGGTACTCATTGCCTAGTGCCTACACCCCCATGTCTACCAGCACACTGTGGGTGTGAGTGATCACCTATTGTTCATTGTTTGTGGGGAACGTCAGCGTAATGCCAGTGAGATTATTCTCTATTTGTTAGGTCACACTGCTCTGAAGGCTGTGACCATCACATTAAAGTGTCAGACTATTGAACTGTAAATCACTATGGATGAATAACACCTTGCCTACGTCCCAAATTGTGCCCTATTCCCTATATAGTACAACACTCTTTACCAGGGCTCTGTAGGTAATATGTTGCCGTTTGGGACGCAGACATTGTAGTGAGGTGGTTTGTTATTTAACTAAAAGGTCAAGCAGGGTTTGCAGTCTTCAGTTCACAGCAGTCCCATGTCCACTCTGTTTGTCAGTGTGCGTGTGCGTAGGCTAGAGACTAGGTGATGGTTTCGTTCTAGACTCACGATACTGCTTGTATAGGCTAAAGGTGAGCATAATATGGGATGAATGGATTAGCCTTGTCACTCATAATACATATATCCTACCCTTGTGCTGTGCTCACTAGACCCTAAGTCACAACCAGACTGGTGAGGGGATGGCAGATGTCAACGTTTTTTATGTTCAGTGTTCCAGGCATTGATACAATGACCATAAAGTCGTCATAGACACTCTGATATCAGACCGGTCTGGACATGACCCGCCAGGTTAATGAGAACCCCTGTCAGTCATCAGTCACTGATCAGACAGCTGTTCTGGCACACACGCTATAGACATGACTTCACAGCAGTGATCATAAAGCACCCATCAGCTCTTTCACACATGCCCATAAAACACACACACACACACTCCAACCTGTTACACCAGTAGGAGAAGGCGGTAGAGCGATCAGTCTGGTCATGAAAACGTCTACACAGCACTTCATCTCACTGCGTTGTTGTCTGTCGCTACAGAGACCTGGCACACACCAAAGAGAAGTTGTGAAGGTGTGTGTGTGTGTGTGTGTGTGTGTGTGTGTGTGTGTGTGTGTGTGTGTGTGTGTGTGTGTGTGTGTGTGTGTGTGTGTGTGTGTGTGTGTGTGTGTGTGTGTGTGTGTGTGTGTGTGTGTGTGTGCGCGCATGTTTTTTGATGTTGCGTGAATGCATGTATGTGCGTTTGAGGAGAGCAGGACAGAAAGTCAACAGACAGACGGGGTGCAGAGCCTCAAGACTTATAGTGGGGCAGTGAAGGGAGGCGAGACCGACAGACAGACAAATACAGACAGACAGACAGAAATCAGTGCATCGGTCAATCCTTACACAACTCCTGCTGTGACATCAGCAAGTCCTTTCTCTACTACCGTACACTGTCATTGAATCATAGAAAATCAATGTGGAGTCATTTGATATGTAGTGTCATCATACTGTACCGTAGAGACATTTGATTAAATGACAGGATTATAACAACTCACTGTATTAGGTCTGACAGCTTTACTGCAATTTCTAGTTATTACTCACAATATTGGACAATGACTTTTCTCTTTGGTGTAGCAACTGATCACCCCACTGCTGTTTGATGGCATAATGAAACAGCCTATCGTTGTGAATACTATCTGGGATAGCAAAGAAAAATCACATGAACTACTTGAAAGACTAATTAAGATGTAGTCCTATTACTGTTGAGCGATTATAATTTTTTACTGCTTTTTGAGGTCGGTTCGGTTTTGGTTCGATTATGAAAATAATAATGTTAAAACATTCAATGCAACATTAAATGTACTATGCATTATGTGGGTTGAATGGTGTAACGACACAGAATCAAACAATGAATAAAAGTCCCACTGTGGTAGTGACGGCCCATTACTGCATATCCCTTATTAACCATCATGCATTCATATTACTTTACTTTAATACAATATTTCAGTTGTTCTGTTTATTACATTCATTATTTTATGACTTTATTATTTCATTCCAAGTCATCATCTCATCTCTGTAGAGCTGCTGTCTATGCTGTCTGACAAGATCAGGATACCAACTATATCTGGAGCCGTATACCTGTTAACCAACATTGAGGACATAACAGTTCACCTGACAAGAGACTGAATTCGAAATGTTACTCTGTTGATTTTATGTGCATTTTACATTTACTGTACTTTTCGGCGCATTTGTTGATAACAACATCTGAAAATACTCTGTATACATTCAGTAACATGATAAGAGTATCCCTGGAAAATGTGGGGTAGGTGCAACATAAGACAACATTTCTTTAAGGGTTTGAGTGAGTGAACTTACTGGTCTCTCCAAATGGCCACACTCCTCTCCAAAATGTACACAGTTCCTAAGTCATTTCAATGCACTTTTATGACTCAAAGAAGAGTCTTCAACTATAGGGTGGTTTTTTGAGCTCTCCTAGCTGTGGTGTTGAGGAATTAAAGCAAGCACACTTGTAGTTGTTTTGTTTGGACACAGCCATGCATCCCCACCATCACACAATTACTGTTGTTGTGTACGAAATCCCAAAACTGTAAATCGCAATTAGGATCAAGTGGGCATCATTTGAAAGCTTGTTCTGTTGCCATCATGAGCTAAGTTATAACATATGATCTTATAATGTTAGACTTTCACATTGCAACTTATAGAAATAGATTGTAATTTTGGTGTGCATTGAAAGAAGTCATGAGTGCATTCAGGTGCCTGGTCTGCAGCAAATTTTCACAATAGACAAACAAAGGCTCATTCTGTTCAAAACAACCCAGGGTATGACACCATGTCATCTTGTTACTGTAAATTAAACATAGTGTTCCTACTATAAATGTTGACACTGTATATGAAATGACATGGACATTTTAAGTGCACATTTGAACTCATGTTGTTTGGATTGCTTGTATGACATCAAAGCAGTATATATTATAATCCTCAATGCCTCATCTTTCAAAATACATTGAGTCCTCTTAATTTCCCTCACTCAGACAACAAAACATTTGCAAAAGTTGCCCAGTTAGCCAAAGGGATGGGGGCAACTCCTTGTCGTGCGATGTGCTCAAGTTCAGAATGGCTGTCAGTCAAAACCCATACAGTGCTGTGAAGTGCAGAGTCTGAGCTCCGACCTCATTTATAGCATGTTACTGTACATTCATGTTACTTATCAGTGGTTAAATCTGCCATTTTCTATCTGTAAACAGCTATGAGTGTACAGGACTACAGGAGTCAAAAGTTTTGTATTTGGTCCCATATTCCTTGCACGCAATGACTACATCAAGCTTGGGACTCTACTTGTTGGATGCATTTGCAGTTTGTTTTGGTGGTGTTTTGGGTTATGTTTTTTCCCAATAGTAACTGAATGGTGAATGATGACTGGAGTAATTGTATTTTGAAGTGAGTAGATTAGATGTTTCTGAACCTCGATAATCCTTGATTTAGATAAACCATGAATGAATCGTGAATAATGAGGAGTGAGGAAGTTACAGAAGCTACAACAAAACATGCTAACCTCTCACCATTACCAATGACAGGGGAGGTTAGCATTTCTAGGGGACATTATCTTTTTGCCTCTGTAACTGATCTATCCACGATTATCCATAATGGAGGGTGCACCCTCATGAATGTAGAAGTGTTCAGAAACATCTTATATTCTTACTAACAATACTAGGGACTCCAAAATGGCACAATACATTATTCACCATTCATTTCTTGTTGGGAAAAACAAAACACAAAACACAACCAAAACAAACTGCAAATGCATTCAACAAGTTGTAATTTTTCTAACAAAGAAATTTAATTTTGGATCAATTTGCTCAAGAAAGAAATGAAAAAGTATACTTGCTGTTGTGTTATTTGTTTAATCATGTTCCTTTATATATTATTAGGACTTAGATGAAGATCTGATCACATTTCAAATGTATGCAGAAATAAAGAAAATCCTAAAGGGTTCACAAACTTTCTCTCACCACTACAACACGTCCCTGTGGTGTACTAGCAAAATCCCCTCTGTGTCTGAAAGGTGTTACATCTGTTGAGATGATGTGGTACTGCCAACTCAACATGACAGGGCTTGCACTTATCCCAATGACGTGTGTGTGTGTGTGTGTGTGTGTGTGTGTGTGTGTGTGTGTGTGTGTGTGTGTGTGTGTGTGTGTGTGTGTGTGTGTGTGTGTGTGTGTGTGTGTGTGTGTGTGTGTGTGTGTGTGTGTGTGTGTGTGTGTGTGTGTGTGTGTGTGTGTGTGACCATCAGCCATCTGTACTTGTGTGTGTGCAGATCTGAAGGTTTCCTGATATCTCTCTCAGAGAGCGGTGATGTAATAAACACACAGTACTTGCCGAGTACAGAGGGAGAACCATCAAATCAAATCAAATGTATTTATATATTTGTATAGCCCTTCTTACATCAGCTGATATCTCAAAGTGTTGTACAGAAACCCAGCCTAAAACCAGTGTATGATCGCGGGATGATTCGTTTTAAGTCTAATACTGTGGGTAATGGAGTCACCAATGACTAGGGTTTTCAATTTGTCAGAGCTAATGAGAGAGCTAACCATCCCAGTAGAGGGAAAACCAGTCCGACCATGGCAGAGATAAACCAGTTTCGCTGGCAGACAGGCTGACAGGGACAGCCTGCTAGCATACCTAGGTTCAAGTACTATTTTACATATTTAAAAGACTTTAAGTGTTTGCTCTAGTCTGCTTGGTTTGACAGAGTTTGAAGGATTTGCAGTTTTGGGACTATTATGTTGATCCATTAAGCCAGGCAAGCACAATCAAGCTCAGATAAAGTGTTTTAAATGAGTTAAAATAGTACTTGAACCCAGGTCTGCAAGCTTGACTGAGGGACATGTCACATCTGGTGTCACACAGCAAGTCACCGTAGGTAATAGAACTCACTCTCTTCCACAGCACCCTCTGCTGTGTGCTTTTAAACTGTCTGTCACACTGACATGGTGTGGGTGTTCTCTGGCAGAAAAGGTTGAGTTGACAGTTGATATTTGTTTAAATGAAACGAACAAGGTCATCCAAAGACTACGTATCAAATAACTGATACAGATTGGTAACAGTGGTCATAGTTGTAATACAGTACTTCAGACAGAGACTAGATCCTACACTACATGTTGTGGCCAAAAGTTTTGAGAATGACACAAATATTAATTTCCACAAAGTTTGCTGCTTCAGTGTCTTTAGATATTTTTGTCAGATGTTACTATGGAATACTGAAGTATAATTACAAGCATTTCATAAGTGTCAAAGGCTTTTAATGACAATTACATCAACTTGATGCAAAGAGTCAATATTTGCAATGTTGACCCTTCTTTTTCAAGACCTCTGCAATCCGCCCTGGCATGCTGTCAATTAACTTCTGGGCCACATCCTGACTGATGGCAGCCCATTCTTGCGTAATCAATGCTTGGAGTTTGTCAGAATTTGTGGGTTTTTGTTTGTCCACCCCCCTCTTGAGGATTGACCACAAGCTCTCCATGGGATTAAGGTCTGGGGAGTTTCCTGGCCATGGACCCAAAATATCGATGTTTTGTTCCCCGAGCCACTTAGTTATCACTTTTGCCTTATGGCAAGGTGCTCCATCATGCTGAAAAAGGCATTGTTCGTCACCAAACTGTTCCTGGATGGTTGGGAGAAGTTGCTCTCGGAGGATGTGTTGGTACCATTCTTTATTCATGGCTGTATTCGTAGGCAAAATTGTGAGTGAGCCCACCCCCTTGGCTGAGAAGCAACCCCACACATGAATGGTCTCAGGATGCGTTACTGTTGGCATGACACAGGACTGATGGTAGCGCTCACCTTGTCTTCTCCGGACAAGCTTTTTTCCGGATGCCCCAAACAATCGGAAAGGGGATTCATCAGAGAAAATGACTTTACCCCAGTCCTCAGCAGTCTAATCCCTGTACCTTTTGCAGAATATCAGTCTGTCCCTGATGTTATTCCTGGAGAGAAGTGGCTTCTTTGCTGCCCTTCTTGACACCAGGCCATCCTCCAAAAGTCTTCGCCTCACTGTGCGTGCAGATGCACTCACACCTGCCTGCTGCCATTCCTGAGCAAGCTCTGCACTGGTGGTGCCCCGATCCCGCGGGTGAAATCAACTTTAGGAGACGGTCCTGGCGCTTGCTGGACTTTCTTGGGCGCCCTGAAGCCTTCTTCACAACAATTGAACCGCTCTCCTTGAAGTTCTTGATGATCCGATAAATGGTTGATTTAGGTGCAATCTTACTGGCAGCAATATCCTTCCCTGATGGAACCAGGTAACCATGCTTGACAGTGAACAGTGATTCCAAGCACCACCCTCCTTTTGAAGCTTCCAGTCTGTTATTCGAACTCAATCAGCATGACAGAGTGATCTCCAGCCTTGTCCGCGTCAACACTCACACCTGTGTTAACGAGAGAATCACTGACATGATGTCAGCTTGTCCTTTTGTGGCAGAGCTGAAATGCAGTGGACATGTTTTTGGGGGATTCAGTTCATTTGCATGGCAAAGAGAGACTTCAATTAATTGCAATTCATCTGATCACTCTTCAAAACATTCTGGAGTATATGCAAATTGCCATCATACAAAGTGAGGCAGCAGACTGAAAATTAATATTTGTGTCATTCTCAAAACATTTGGCCATAACTGTACATACATTACATAATCTAACAGTAATATTTTATTATTTTATTTTATTTAACCTTTATTTAACTAGGCAAGTAAGTTAAGAACAAATTCTTATTTACAATATGTGGTATAAGATAGAGAATAATTCAGTTGAAGTTGTAGAATTGTCTGTTAAACAGATAAATCCTTCACTCCTACAGATGTAGGATCTTAATTTGATCGCCCTGTTTCAGGAGAACTTTCCTGCAATACAGGAAACGTAAAACTTGTAGTGTATTAGAGGTTTAAAAAGGCATCTGAGGTTATTAATTTCCGCTTTGAAATTTCTAACTTGATTTACCCTTACGAAAAATGTATCAACCCCTACAAAAACATCCATGAACTGTAATTATTTATTTTATTATTATTATTATTATTTTAATCCTGCTGTAGCAAACTGTCTCAAAGTAATATCCTACATCTGTATTAAAAGGGCACACAGACCTGACTCTCACCATGCATCACTCCATCCTTCCCTTCTCATATCAAAGCCTAATCAGAGGAGAGCTGATGAAGACCTCCAGCACACATATCTCTTATCTCCAGTTTCGCTGCTCACTCCTCACCATCAGCAGTACAGTACATCTCTTCCTGAGAGGCGAAATGACGGGCTGTGTCCCAAATGGCACCATATACCCTATAGTGCCCTATGAGACCTGGTCAAAAGTAGTGCACTATACATGGGATAGGGTGCCATTTGGGGCACTAACAGGTGAGTGTTGGTTGGGAATGTCCAGTGGAGTTGGTTCATTAAAGAGCTCTCAGCTCCTCTAGTGCTCTCTCCCTCTGTTCTAACCACTGTTACCACCAGGAGTCCCCTCCCCTCCCCTCCCCTCCTCCTGCCTCTCCCCCGTCACCCAAACCAAACTTGTTCAAAGGGAGCAGCACATCAGAGACAGATCCCCCACAGCCTAGGTTGCTAGGAGATAAGCAAGGACCACGTCGACTGCTGATGACCTCATCCTCATTAACGGCGACCTTCAGGGTTGCCAGGTGACCAGACGGTCATGACCCAAGCAGGAGATCGTAGGTTGCTAAATAAACATAGCTACCAGGTCTATAATTGGTCACGGGATCCCAATCTTCAGCCTTCTAGACTGGGGCTGAATGGCAGTGAAGGTCCCGGGGTGACTCCGAGCCTGGGAGTAGACCTGAAGGGGTTACTGTAGGACCAGGATCTCTTTCTCTGTCAGAGCTGGGGTGATTCCAGTTCCATTTCCAATTCCTGTCAGTCTAATTAAACAAGGACTTTCTCCATTTCAGTGTTCACTTCCTAATGTTTCTTGAATTTATAAATGAGTCAACCCTGCTCAATATGGCCAATACCTGCAACATGTTCTCTTCATCATCCCATGTATAAACTCCCCATCACCTCTGAGACTCTCACCTCCTGAATTGCCCTGCACCCTAGCCAGGTCCCCAGAGACCCCCAGTGCTAGTCTCCTAGTCTACTAGCTTGGAGGGGATATACTGCCAGCCTTAGTCAGAGATACCTGGCACTACCCTAGCTTTGCACTAGCCGTCTCTCTTATCTCTGTAATGCCCTAATCCTCCCTCTGTCTCTATTAATAACATCTGTCTGCGCAAGCTAGTAGTGTGTCTCTGTCTGAGATGAGCTCCGCTTTACTCTCCTCTCCTCCGCTCACATCCTCTTATATTGTAGAGTCTCTCCCTAAGACTCCTCTTCTCACCCACCCAGTAAACCTCAGAGCAGTCATTTACTGAGAGGAGAGTCAGGACTTAACAACTAGAAAGGGAAATTATGCTCTTGCATAATAGACTCAAAGCCCTGAGGAGGATGGAGGGAGGGTGACAAGAAAGAGGTGGATGAAGAGAAAAGGTGAGTAAAACAAAGATAAGAAATTGTGAGGACATCTTTCAGGGCTGTTATTTTCTGGGTAAGGCAGGAAGGAGTCCCCTGGTGGAGGAAGTGACATGGATGCCTGGAGTGGCGGATGAACTCAGTCCTACACACACTATCTCTCTCTCTCTCTCTCTCTCTCTCTATCTGTGTCTCTATTAAAACCTCTTCTCTGTCTCTGTGTCGTGGAGAGAAGGAGGGAAGGAGAGGAGAGAAGGAGGGAAAGAGAGGAGAGAAGGACGGAAAGAGAGGAGGGAAGGAGAGGAGAGAAGGAGGAAAGGAGAGGAGGAAAAGGGGGATCCAACAGGGGCATGTTCTAATGAGATGGCATAGTGCGGGTGTGCGTGTGTGTGTGTACTTGTGCACGTGTGTGTGTTCTCTTGTGCACGTGTGTATGCCGCTGCTTTGGGAAGGGTCCCAGTGTTGAAACAGACATTCCCCAGACCCAGCCCTCTAGGGACCCCCATTCAATCAGCCAATCAATTGCTTCTTATTTCTACATTACACCTCTCCCAAAGGACTTCTAGTGAACGTGTCAAAATTAAGGCTTTCTAAATGCCATTATGGAATTCAGTTATACCGGTCATTATTGAATAATCTCACATTTTCACACTGCCTTGAGTACTGTAGCTGGCTTGGGAAAGTATTGAAAAAACGTATTGAAGTTGGGGATATTTTCTGTGTACACCTGCTACCTGCTTTTCCTAGAGCCAGGAATTTTTACTGATGAAACGACTTTACTGGACTTATGACTCCTGGCCCTAGCTAGGAAAATAGTGGTTTGTATTTATATGAGTTAACAACACTATACCTACAATACAGTAGCTGTACATACATTCTCTACTCATGGGATCTCATTTTTACTAGGCTTGTCTTTATTTAATTTTTTACATTACAGTGTAATAATACTTGAGGTTTAAAATGCACATTTGAACATGAGCACGAAGGCATAAATACGTTCAGCTTGTTACAATTGTTTATACCACAGCGTTGTTGAATACTTGTTTCTGATTGGCTAGAAGGGCATTCTAGAATTAAGCAATAAGGCCAGAGGAGGTGTGGTATATGAGACAGAGCCCCCACAGGCTAGGTCGCTAGGAGATAAGCATGGACCACGTCGACTGCTGATTATGTCAACCTCATTAACGGCGAACTTCAGGGTTGCCAGGTGACCAGACGGTCATGACCCGAGCAGGAGATTGTAGGTTGCTAAATAAACATAGGGAAATAGGGCAGGTGGATTCCCCAGATTCCCCAGCTACCAGGTCTATAATTGGTCACGGGATCCCAATCTTCAGCCTTCTAGACTGGGGCTGAATGGCAGTGAATGTCCCTGGGTGACTCCGAGCCTGGGAGTAGACCTGAAGGGGTTACTGTAGGACCAGGATCTCTTTCCCTGTCAGAGCTGGGGTCATTCCAGTTCCATTTCCAATTCCTGTCAGTCTAATTAAACAAGGACTTTCTCCATTTCAGTGTTCACTTCCTAATTTTTCTTGAATTTATAAATGAGTCAACCCTGCTCAATATGGCCAATACCTGCAACATGTTCTCTTCATCATCCCATGTATAAACTCCCCATCACCTCTGAGACTCTCACCTCCTGAATTGCCCTGCACCCTAGCCAGGCCCCCAGAGACCCCCAGTGCTAGTCTCCTAGTATACTTGCTAGGAGGGGATATACTGCCAGCCTTAGTCAGAGATACCTGGCTCGACCCTAGCTTTAAGCAATAAGGCCCAAGGAGGTGTGGCATAAGCACGACACAATGTAGAGTGCCAGGATATAGCCCTTAGTCGTGGTATATTGGCCATATACCACAAACCCCTGAGGTGCCTTTTTACTATTATAAACTGCTTACCAAAGTAATTAGAGTAGTAAAAACATGTTTTGTCATACCCGTGGTATCTGATATACCACGGCTGTTAGCCAATTAGCATTCAGAGCTTGAACCACCCAGTTTATAATGGGCATTAAAACCAGATAACTGGACAGTAAACAAGATTTCATTTCAGCCAGTCGGAAAAAAAGGTAAATTAAACATCCATGTGTATGATCTGTCTCCTAAACCTTAGTGACTTTGACTTTACTCTTACAAGGACCCTTACATGATACATTTAACATATCATTACAGTTGGTCACAATATACACAATATACACCATCAAGGCCATGGGTACTGATTGTGTCCTCCGAGATGGTTAGAAACAACATAGCATCGTCATGTTTGATTGAATAGTGTCTTCAGCTTAGACACTGCCCCAGGAGACAATGACTGATGGAGAGGGAGCTGAAAGTACATGTAGACAGGCAGGGACGCATGTATACACACGCTCACACATGTATGCACACATACGCAGACACACGCACACACACACACGCACACATGCACACATTGAGGTTGTCTTCAATGAGCAACGGACTGATGTGTTCATCTTCCTGTGACCATCACTCCCACAATGCAACACTCAATACCTCATTCAATGTCACTAATGAAGACAGAACCCTTTCTCTTCCCTCATTCGCCTTATCACTTCTCCCCTCTTTCTCTCTCTCTCTCTCTCTCTCTCTCTCTCTCTCTCTCTCTCTCTCTCTCTTTTTCTCTCTCTCTCTGTCTTTCTCTGTCTTTCCCTCTCTATTTCTCTCTCTGTCTTTCTCTCTCTCTCTCTTTCTCTCTATCGATTTCTCTCTCTCTTTCTCTCTCTGTCTTTCTCGCTTTCTCTTTCTCTCTTTATCTCTCTCTCTCTCTCTCTCGTTGTACTTCTCTCTTTCTGTCTTTCTCTCTTTCTCTCTTTATCTCTCTCTTTCTGTCTCTCTTTCTCTCTCTCTGTCTTTCTTTCTCACTCTTTCTCTCTTTATCTCTCTCTCTCTCTCTCTCTCTCTCTCTCTCTCTCTCTCTCTCTCTCTCTCTCTCTCTCTCTCTCTCTCTCTCTCTCTCTCTCTCTCTCTCTCTCTCTCTCTCTCTCTCTCTTTCTCTCTCTCTTTCTCTCTCTGTCTTTCTCACTCTCTCTTTCTCTCTTTATCTCTATTTCTCTCTTTCTGTCTTTCTCTCTCTCTTTCTCTCGTTATCTCTCTCTTTCTCTCTCTCTCTGTCTGTCTTTCTTTCTCCCTCTTTCTCTCTTTATCTCTCTCTCTCTCTCTCTCTCTCTCTCTCTCTCTCTCTCTCTCTCTCTCTCTCTCTCTCTCTCTCTCTCTCTCTCTTTCTCTCTCTCTCTCTCTCTCTCTCTAACACACTTAACACACTTTACTGGTTATATGCTTTTTGATACACTTATTCTTTTCACACAAGTGTCAATTCTTTGTGTTGGGTTCAGCTTAGTCCATGCTTATTCAATTCAAGACAACAAAATATAGGAACTATGTGTGTGTGGCCTGTGGCTTGCTCATTATGATGTGGTAGTGGTGGTGGTAGAGGAAGCAATGCATAGATTTAGCGCTATGGTGATCTCCATTTCCTCTCCCTGGTAATGTAGGTCTGTCTGTCTGTCTGTCTGTCTGTCTGTCTGTCTGTCTGTCTGTCTGTCTGTCTGTCTGTCTGTCTGTCTGTCTGTCTGTCTGTCTGTCTGTCTGTGTTCAGCATGCAGGGAAAGAAAGACAGATTATCACGCCTGATTTGTACTAAGCAGCTCCACCCGCAGCTTAGTGACATCAGTGAGAGTGCCACTTAAAGCCTTATAGCCACACACACACATTGCGGGAATTCTATGCAAAAGACACACACACACACACACACAGTGCATTTGTGTTGAGTGCCAGTCTCTAAGTCCGTGGCACCTGTCAGACATCACACAGGATATAGAGGTGATCAGGAGTGCTTGTCCATTCTGCTCTCTGTGGCCTGAGCCCCTATGAGCCACGACTAATTCCCAATGCAATTAACAGCCCTCTGGAGCCTCTGTGCTGCATTCCAAATGGCACCCTATTCCCTTGATAGTGCACTATGGGCCCTGGTCAAAAGCAATGCACCATATAGGGAACATGGTGCCATTTGTAACACGGCCCTGGAGTCACTGGGCTACAGCCACAGCGCCAGCCACAGCCCCAGCCCCAGCCCCAGCCACAGCCACAGCCACAGCCCCAGCCACAGCCACAGCCACAGCCACAGCCCCAGCCACAGCCCCAGCCACAGCCACAGCCACAGCCCCAGCCCCAGCCACAGCCACAGCCACAGCCACAGCCCCAGCCCCAGCCCCAGCCACAGCCACAGCCCCAGCTAGAGCCCCAGCCACAGCTAGAGCCACAGCCACAGCCCCAGCCACAGCCCCAGCTACAGCCACAGCCCCAGCCACAGCCCCAGCTAGAGCCCCAGCCACAGCCCCAGCTAGAGCCCCAGCCACAGCTAGAGCCACAGCCCCAGCCACAGCCCCAGCTAGAGCCCCAGCCCCAGCCAGAGCCCCAGCCAGAGCCCCAGCCCCAGCTAGAGCCCCAGCCAGAGCCCCAGCCCCAGCTAGAGCCCCAGCCAGAGCCCCAGCCACAGCCCCAGCTAGAGCCCCAGCCACAGCTAGAGCCACAGCCCCAGCCCCAGCCACAGCCCCAGCCAGAGCCCCAGCCCCAGCTAGAGCCCCAGCCAGAGCCCCAGCCCCAGCTAGAGCCCCAGCCAGAGCCACAGCCCCAGCTAGAGCCACAGCCACAGCTAGAGCCACAGCCCCAGCCACAGCCCCAGCCCCAGCCCCAGCCAGAGCCCCAGCCAGAGCCTCAGCCCCAGCCAGTGCCCCAGCCAGAGCCCCAGCCACAACCCCAGCCCAAGCCCCAGCTAGAGCCCCAGCCACAGCTAGAGCCACAGCCCCAGCCCCAGCCAGAGCCACAGCCACAGCCCCAGCCACAGCCCCAGCCACAGCCCCAGCCAGAGACCCAGCCCCAGCTAGAGCCCCAGCCAGAGCCCCAGCCCCAGCTAGAGCCCCAGCCAGAGCCCCAGCCACAGCCCCAGCTAGAGCCCCAGCCACAGCTAGAGCCACAGCCCCAGCCCCAGCCACATCCCAGCCACAGCCCCAGCCAGAGCCCCAGCCAGAGCCTCAGCCCCAGCCAGTGCCCCAGCCCCAGCTAGAGCCCCAGCCACAGCTAGAGCCACAGCCCCAGCCCCAGCCAGAGCCACAGCCACAGCCACAGCCACAGCCCCAGCCCCAGCCAGAGCCCCAGCCAGAGCCTCAGCCCCAGCCAGTGCCCCAGCCAGAGCCCCAGCCACAACCCCAGCCAGAACCCCAGCCACAGCCCCAGCCAGAGCCCCAGCCAGAACCCCAGCCACAGCCCCAGCCAGAGCCCCAGCCAGAGCCCCAGCCAGAGCCCCAGCCAAAGCCCCAGCCAGAGCCACAGCCCCAGCCAGAGCCCCAGCCTCAGCCACAGCCAGAGCCCCAGCCACAGCCCCAGCCAGAGGCCCAGCCAGAGCCCCAGCCCCAGCCAGAGCCCCAGCCTCAGCCAGAGCCCCAGCCAGAGCCACAGCCCCAGCCAGAGCCCCAGCCAGAGCCCCAGCCAGAGCCCCAGCCAAAGCCCCAGCCAGAGCCACAGCCCCAGCCAAAGCCCCAGCCCCAGCCAGAGCCCCAGCCAGAGCCCCAGCCACAGCCCCAGCCAAAGCCCCAGCCCCAGCCAGAGCCCCAGCCTCAGCCACAGCCAGAGCCCCAGCTCCAGTCATGTTTAGCAGGGTGAACTCAGGTGTGAGACTAAGCCCCCATCCTGTCTGTCCTGTCTCTATGTCCTACTCTGCTCTGGAGATTAGCTAGGGGGCTCTGTTAGCTCTGACTCCACTCCTGACTGATATACACACACACACACATACAGTACACACACACACATCTGGGTGTGTGAGTGATTGACAGGTGAGTGACAGGCTGATCTGTTAGGCGGGTCTGCTGGCGTGGACCGGCGTGTGTCATCCCTCTCATTAGGGGAGGCGGTCGGTCAGTCTGCTTTCCCACCCTCTACCTCCTCCCTTGTTCCACCAGCTCTTCTATCCTCTCCTCCTTCACTCTAGTAGTTCCTCATCCCCCTCTCCTCTTCCCCTGTTAGTTAGCCTTAATGATGACTCCCTCATTAACATAGCAATGTCAGGGCACCGGGCAGAAACAAGGCCTGGACACACAGACCATTTAACTGCTAGAGAAATAGTCTGAACTGTGGATGTTGTTTGAGGCAAGGTGGATTTTCTTTAATGAGTGTATAATATGAAATGCAGACTCAAATTGAGTATTGCTGACCTTTTGGTTCCTGTAAGGTTAACGTTCCAGCCTCCCTCTCAATCTGTCATATTTGTGCTTTAGCAACAGTACCCAGTACCGAATAAGAGAAGGTTAAGAGAAGTAAAAAATTGTTACTATGAACTCTACAGCAAAGAGTTAGCTGCAGGGTGTTTTCGCCTAAAGCACACAGCCAATATACAGCTAATATTTAGGGAGACATTTTGGCGTATTATATCCTTTGTTGGTTTCATTACATGATAACAGTTTTGACATCCATCCTTCAGTGGATCTTTCAGAAGCACTCTGAGCCACAGGAGCCGTTTGATAGAAGATAAACCATTGAATGAGCCCAGATGTTACTTGACGTGTTTTCTATTTCCTCCTTTGAATAGCTTACACTCCAGCGCTGAACAGTACACACCCGCACACACACGCACGCCCGCACACACACACCAACACACCCACACACACACACTCCAGAGCTACCTTCCCTCAATTATTTTAATTTGATGCTGTCCTGATGGCTTTTTATTGACTGTTGAGATATGACAGCACACAACAGCGTCTGGATGGATGGCTGACTTTTTAGTGGCCGTCACATCAGGTCCTGATCTGACTGATCCACTGTGTGTGTGTGTGTGTGTGTGTGTGTGTGTGTGTGTGTGTGTGTGTGTGTGTGTGTGTGTGTGTGTGTGTGTGTGTGTGTGTGTGTGTGTGTGTGTGTGTGTGTGTGTGTGTGTGTGTGTGTGTGTGTGCGTATGCATGTACAGTACAGTGCATTCGGAAAGTTTTTCTTTTTCCACATTTTGTTATTGTAACGGTCATCGCTGCATGAGGAAGGATCGGACCAAAGCGCAGCGTGGTAAGTGTTCATGATTTTTATTTACACTGAACACTAGAACAAAATAACAAAGTGAGAAACGAAACCGAAACAGTCCTGTCACGTGCAGAAAACACTAAACAGAAAATAACTATCAACAAAACACAGGTGGGAAAATGCTACCTAAGTATGGTTCCCAATCAGAGACAACGATAGACAGCTGTCCCTGATTGAGAACCATACCCGGCCAAAACGAAGAAATACCAAAACATAGAAAAATGAACATAGAATGCCCACCCAAATCACACACTGACCAAACCAAAATAGAGACATAAAAAGCTCTCTAAGGTCAGGGCGTGACAGTACCCCCCCCCCCCCCCAAAGGTGCGGCCGCAAACCTGAACCTATAGGGGAGGGTCTGGGTGGGCATTTCTCCGCGGTGGCGGCTCTGGTGCGGGACGTAGCCCCCGCTCCACCTCTGGCTTGGCCCACTTAGGTGGCGCCTCTAGTGCGAGGACCCTCGCCGCCGACCCCGGACTGGGGACCCTTGTAGCGGGCCCCGGCCTGGGGACCCTCATTGCGGGCCCAGGACTGGGCACCCTCGTTGCGGACCCTGGACTGGGCACCCTCGTTGCGGGCCCCGGACTGGGTACCCTCGTTGCGGGCCCCGGACTCTGCACCCTCGTTGCGGGCCCCGGACTGGGCACCCTCATTGCGGGCCCCGGACTGGACACCCTCATTGCGGGCCCTGGCCTTAGCACCCTCGTTGCGGGCCCCGGACTGAAGACCCTCGTTGCGGGCCCCGGACTGGGCACCCTCGTTGCGGGCCCCGGACTGCTCACTCTTGTTGGAGGCTCCGGACTGGAGGGCGTCGCTGGAGGCTCCGGACTGGAGGGCGTCGCTGGAGGGAGTAGACGCAGAGACAGCCTGGTGCGTGGGGCTGCCACAGGGCCCACCAGGCTGGGGACACCTACAGGAGGCCTGGTGCGTAGAGGAGGCACAGGATGAACCGGGCTGTGGGGGAGCACTGGAGCTCTGGTGCGCAGCCTTGGCACCACTCCTCCAGGCTGAATGCCCACTTTAGCCCGGCCCCTCCAGAGTGCAGGCACAGGTCGAACCGGGCTGTGGGGGAGCACTGGAGCTCTGGTGCGCAGCCTTGGCACCTCTCCACTTGGCTGAATGCCCACTTTAGCCCGGCACGGGCGGAGCGCAGGCATAGGACGAATTAAACAGGCCCAGCGCACCGAAGACACAGTGCGCAGAGCCGGCGCAGGATACCCTGTGCCGAAACGGCGCACCGGAGACCAAGCGCGCTGAGCTGCCACACTCTGCCCTGGCTGGATGCCCACTCTCGCATGGCACTTGCGGAGGGCTGGCATATAGCGCACCGGGCTATGAGCGCGCCCTGGAGACACCGTGCGCTTTACCGCATAACACGGTGCCTGACCAGTACCACGCTGCTTCCGGTAAGCACAGGGAGTTGGCTCTGCTCTATAGCCTGACTCCGCCAATCTCCCCGTGTGCCACCCCAAAAATGTTTTGGGGGGGCTGCCTCTCGTGCTTGCTTCGCTGACTTGCCTCATATCGCCGCCTCTCAGCTTTAGCTGTCTCCAGTTCCTCTTTCGGACGGCGATATTCCCCAGCCTGTCTCCAGGGTCCCTTTCCGTCCAGTATCTCCTCCCATGTCCAGGAGTCCTGAACCCTCTGCTCCTCCATACCACGTTGCTTGGTCCGCTTGTGGTGGGTAGTTCTGTAATGGTCATCGTTGCATGAGGAAGGATCGGACCAAAGCGCAGAGTGGTAAGTGTTCATGATTTTTATTTACACTGAACACTAGAACAAAATAACAAAGTGAGAAACGAAACCGAAACAGTCCTGTCACGTGCAGAAAACACTAAACAGAAAATAACTATCAACAAAACACAGGTGGGAAAATGCTACCTAAGTATGGTTCCCAATCAGAGACAACGATAGACAGCTGTCCCTGATTGAGAACCATACCCGGCCAAAACGAAGAAATACCAAAACATAGAAAAATGAACATAGAATGCCCACCCAAATCACACACTGACCAAACCAAAATAGAGACATAAAAAGGTTAAGGTCTCTAAGGTTAGGGCGTGACAGTTATGTTACAGCCTTATTCTAAAATGTATTAAATTGTTTGTTTTTCTCATCAATCTACACACAATACCCCATAATGACAAAGTAAAAACAGTTTTTTAGAAATGTGAGCAAATTTATTTTAAAAAACAAGTGAAATATCACATTTACATAAGTATTCAGAACCTTTACTTTGTTGAAGCACCTTTGGCAGCGATGACATCGATGATAATCGCTGACGCTACAATCGCTGACGATAATCGCTGACGCTACAAACTTGGCACACCTGGATTTGTGGAGTTTCTCCCATTCTTCTCTGCAGATCCTCTAAAGCTCTGTCAGGTCGCTGTTTTCAGGTCTCTCCCGAGATGTTCGATTGGGTTCAATTCCGGACTCTGGCTGGGCCACTCAAGGACATTCAGACACTTGTCCTGTAGCCACTCCTGCGTTGTCTTGGCAGTGTCCTTAGGTTCGTCGTCCTGTTGGAAGGTGAACCTTCGCCCCAGTCTGAGGACTTGAGCACTCTGAAGTAGGTTTTCATTAAGGATCTCTCTGTACTTTTCTCCGTTCATCTTTGCCTCGATCCTGACAAGTCTCCCAGTCCCTTCCGCTGAAAAACATCCCCACAGCATGATGCTGCCAACACCATGCATTCAGGCCAAAAAGGTCAATATTGGTTTCATCAGACCAGAGAATCTTGTTTCTCATGGTCTGAGTCCTTTAGGTGCATTTTAGCAAACTCCAAGCAGGCTGTCATTTGCCTTTTTCTGAGGTGGGGATTCCATATGGCCACTCTACCGTAAAGGCCTAATTGGTGGAGTCATACAGAGATGGTTTTCCTTCTGGAAGGTTCTCTCATCTTCACAGATGGGTCCTTGGTCACCTCCCTGACCAAGGCCCTTCTCCCCCGATTGCTCAGTTTGACCGGGCGGCCAGCACTAGGAAGAGTCTTGGTGGTTCAAAACCTCTTCCATTTAAGAATGATGGAGTCCACTGTGTTCTTGTGGATCTTCAATGCTGCAGAAACGTTTTGGTATCCTTCCCCAGATCTGTGCCTTGACAAAATCCTGTTTCGGAGCTCTGTGGACAATTCCTTTGACCTCATGGCTTGGTTTTTGCTCTGACACGCACTATCAACTGTGGGACCTTATATAGACAGGTGTGTGCCTTTCCAAATCATGTCCAATCAATTGAATTTACCACAGGTGGACTCCAATCAAGTTGTAGAAACATCTCAAGGTTGATCAATGGAAACAGGATGCACCTGAGCTAAATTTTGAGTCTCATAGCAAAGGGTATGAATACTTATGTAAATAAGGTATTTCAGGTTTTTGTGTTTAATAAATTTGCAAAAATATTCCTAAAAACCTGTTTTCGCTTTGTCATTATGGGGAATTGTGTGTAAATTGCTGAGGGAATTGTTTTATTTAATCAATTTTAAAATAAGGCTGTAACGTAACCAAATGTTGAAAAAATCAAGGAGTCTGAATACTTTCCGAAGGCACTGTATGTTTGTGTGTGATTAATAATATGGAAGAAAATAGTGTGATTTAAGATTAACATTGCTGCCCCGCAGCCAACAAACTTGATGCATGTCAGCGAAATGGGGAGAGAGGGGCGATTGGAAGCAGATAGGGAAACTGACACACATTGATTTGTTGGTTTGAGCCACTTGTATTACAATGCTCTGTGACACATGATGTCTTAAATTACCATTCTGTTTGTGTGTGTGCAACGGTGATGGGGGGGGGGACTGTATTGGATGTGAGGAGTTTGATATTGCCTTGATAAAAGAGCAGTGGTATAAACTCTGTATTTCATTAACGATACAGCTCCATTGATTGTAAGCTTGGCGTTTTGCTGGAGAGATCTATTTGCAGTAAGTTATGACAGTCCGTGCTGACATAAACACTCTAAGTGAGGTGCCTTTTGATGTCGATTAAAGGGTTTTACAGCTGAATGCTTATTTTTTCAGATTCTCTTCAGGGTTAGTGGAGACTGTGTTCGACACCTCTTCTCCTCTCTCTCTCTCTCTTTCTCTCTCTCTCTCTCTCTTTCTCTTTCTCTGCTCTGTCTATGCTGTCTCTCTCTCACTCTCTTTCTCTGCTCTGTCTATGCTGTCTCTCTCTCTCTTTCTCTGCTCTGTCTATGCTGTCTCTCTCTCTCTCTCTCTCTCTTTCTCTGCTCTGTCTATGCTGTCTCCCCCTCTCTCTTTCTCTTTCTCCCCCTCTCTCGGAGATGCGGGAAATGGTTGTAATATATTTTAAATGGCAAAGCGAGTCTGATGAACTCTGGGCCTCAATTAGAGCAATCTTTCTCACATTAATGCTGAAAAATTTTAATGGACCGGCTGTGTGAGTGTGTGAGAGTGTGTGTGTGTGTGTGTGCGTGCGAGTGTGTGTGCGTGTCAATGTGTGTTTACCCAAGCACATGTCATTATGTTTGAGTTGCATGAGGCAGAGGAATGGCATTGAATTAAAGCTCCATCAGAATGACGACTATAATGACAGACTCTACAGATTGTCACAGATGGGACGTGACAGTGTTTCACTACTCACAAACACACAGCAGATTGCTAATAGCTTAGCTAGTTTAATTTTAAGTTTAGTTTAATTTATTTGCACCAAAGAAAACCAGTACTAAACAACAATACATATAAATATACACACATACATACATATATAAAATGGTGTGCATGTAACGGCAGCCTTCCCTCTCTTCACGAGAAGAGAGGGTGTAACAGGGATCGGACCAACACGCAGCATAGCCAGTGCTCAACATGTTTAATAAAATGATAAACAGTGAACACGATACAAAATAACAAATGTGGCAAACCGATACAGCCCTATCTGGTGCAGAGAAAACACAAAGACAGGAAACAACCACCCACAAACCCCAACACAAAACAAGCCACCTATATATGATTCCCAATCAGAGACAACACAAAACACCTGCCTCTGATTGAGAACCATATTAGGCCAAACATAGAAACAGACAAACTAGACACACAACATAGAATGCCCACCCAGCTCACGTCCTGACCAACACTAAAACAAGCAAAACACACAAGAACTATGGTCAGAACGTGACAGTGCAGGAGTGGTTGAAAGCACAAGGGCTTATGTAAAAACCACAACAACAAAAAACAATACACAGTATAATACATAAGTGCAAAATTAAAAAAGGTTTGTTAAAACAGATAACAAAACCTACTAATGCTGGGAGATCCATATAGATAATGAAATGTTTTCAGTGTGTTTTCCCACTGTTTCCTCTTGGCTCCAGAAGAGGTTTCCTCAGGGCAGTTTAGCTCCTTAGTCTTTGGGTGCATGCAGATGTGACCAGAGCTTTGTTTGATCATTAGCTTACTTCTCTCACTGGGCGACTGGAAGGAGAGAGAACGTCAGCAAGAGAGGAAAGGAGAGAGAGGGAGAGAGAGACACAATGAATGATAAACTCAACAAAATAAGAAACGTCCCTTTTTCAGGACCCTGTCTTTCAAAGATAATTCGTAAAAATCCAAATAACTTCACAGATCTTCCTTGTAAAGGGTTTAAACACTGTTTCCCATGCTTGTTCAATGAACCATAAACAATTAATGAACATGAACCTGTGGAACGATCATTAAGACACTAACAGCTTACAGACGTAGGCAATTAAGGTCACTGTTATGAAAACTTAGGACGTTGAAGAGGCCTTTCTACTGACTCTGAAAAACACAAAAAGAAAGATGCCCAGGGTCCCTGCTCATCTGCGTGAACGTGCCTTAGGCATGCTGCAAGGAGGCATGAGGACTGCAGATGTGGCCAGGGCAATAAACTGCAATGTCTGTACTGTGAGATGCCTAAGACAGCACTACAGGGAGACAGGACGGACAGCCGATCGTCCTCACAGTGGCAGACCACATGTAACAACACTTGCACAGAATCGGTACATTCAAACATCACACCTGCGGGACAGGTACAGAATGACAACAACAACTGCCCGAGTTACACCAGGAACGCACAATCCCTCCGTCAGTGCTCAGACTGTCCGCAATAGGCTGAGAGAGGCTGGACTGAGGGCTTGTAGGCCTGTTGTAAGGCAGGTCCTCACCAGACATCACCGGCAACAACGTCGCCTATGGGCACAAACCCACCATTGCTGGACCAGACAGGACTGGCAAAAAGTGCTCTTCACTGACTCTTCAATGGCTAGGGCCATTCCCAACAGAAATGTCCGGGAACTTGCAGGTGCCCTGGTGGAAGAGTGGGGTAACATCTCACAGCAAGAACTGGCAAATATGGTGCAGTCCATGAGGTGGAGATGCACTGCAGTATTTAATGCAGCTGGTGGCCACACCAGATACTGACTGTTACTTTTGATTTTGACCCCCCCCCTTTGTTCAGGAACACATTATTCCATTTCTGTTAGTCACATGTCTGTGGAACTTGTTGAGTTTATGTCTCAGTTGAATCTTATGTTCATACAAATATTTACGCATGTTATGTTTGTTGAAAATAAACGCAGTTGACAGTGAGAGGACGTTTCCTTTTTGCTGAGTTTATAGTTTATATAGAACAATAGACTAGGGAGAGAATGAGAAAAAGAGGGTGGGGTTGTAGGGGATCGGGATTGGGAATGATTGAAAAATAGAAAGCAAGAGAGACCAAGAGATATGGAGGAAAAAGGGAAATCCCACATTGTCTATCCCACAAACATAGAGATAAATGTAGAGACCATGGCTCTCATTTCGGTTGCATATTCTCCTAAATATTTTGCTGTGTGACATGAAGTGTTATTTTGGGAGCACCAGTGTGCCTACAAAAGAAATCCCCCAGATAATAATTGTTGTAAAGTGAGTGCATATTCGTTTGCATCGGGGTTGTACCATAACTCCAGCCAAAATAGCTTGTTTCTAGCCCAAATAGAAAGGACCCATAATACCGGCACAACCTTTTTCCTCCTATGGCAGATTGTTGGGCAACATTTTACATTTATTAACCATGTCGCAGGCCGTTCTAAACAACTCTCGGGCCATTTGTTTACACCTTGTTCAGTCATCTCATTAGCTAGCTACCTAACAATCTGGTAACTCGTGTACAATTTTCAATGTAATGCATCTCAATAGGAAAATATTTATTTTACACTATGTAGAAACCTAATATTGCACAAATGACTTTGGTATTTCAAAGTCAGTGTCAACATTTGAGCTTTTTATAATAAACAAATGAATTTACAGGGTTACATTTTAGTTTCCAGGGCACAACATGTGCTTCAGAAGTAACTAGAATACATATAGACTATATCTCAATCGATTAATACAAATATTTTCTGCTGCTCCTGAATTTTATGTTGTGCTCCTAACTTTTATAAGTTAGGAGCACCAGTGCTACCAGTGAAATGTTTGCATTTAGAGCCCTGGTAGAGTCACACAAGAAGAGACTGCTAAGAGCTCCTGGTAGGTATAGAGGTAGGTAGAGGTAGACAGAGAGCTGAGGGAGGAGGGTAGTCAGTGCTGCAGACAGAGACACTGGGCTAAATTATCACTGCAATTAGATGCAATGCTGACATCTTGTTTATAAACAGGCGGAAATAAACCTGAGAAAGAGAGAAAGAAAAATAGAGAGAAAGGAAGAAGAGACTGCGAGAGAGGGAGAGAGAAAGTTGCAGCCTCTTAACAAACTCCGCTCTTACCCGTCCACCATCTCTGTCATTTCCTCCTCTTCTCTGCCCAGCCGAGCTAACACAGGTGTCATTTAACAAATTACCACACGTTGCTTTTTATAATCATTGTATTACTGTCAGTAAGGTCTCTGCTAACTAAGGAACACTGGTTTGTGTGCGTGTGGATGTGTGTGTTTGTGTGCGCGTGGGTGTCTGATGCTAACGGGGTCACATTAGTCCTGTCTCCATGTTTCCCTGTCTGTCAGCGTTTCTCTAGCTAATGTCATTAGCTAAGTAGCAGCATTAGCACATTCCTGGAGATATCTTGAATAGTTTCTCCAAACAAAGACCTTAGCATGCAGAGTGTGGATGTAACATGTATGAGTGTGGATGTAACTATTGGCCGATATCTCCACATTTCTCTTTGCTATTTGACGATGTATCCACATATCACTGTGTTATTGGACAATATCCCCAGATATCTCTCTGCTATTGGCCAATATCCCCACATATCAGTCTGCTATTGGTTGACATCCCCACATTTCAATCTGCTATTGGCCGACATCCACATGGCACTCTGCTATTGGCCAATATCCCCACATATCAGGCTGCTGTTGGTTGACATCCCCACATTTCACTCTGCTATTGGCTGATATCCCAACATATCACTCTCCTTTTGACCGATATCCCCACATATAAATCTGCTACGATATATATTTGACGATATATCTGTAAATAAACTGATGGATTCTTCTCTCTGTCACTGTGCCAACCTTTTCTTTCTGTTTAGTTCTGTAAATGATTGATTAATGATTGATGAGAGTACTTTATCTTTCATCTTTTATGAGGTTGGTTCTTGGTTTGTATACCCCAGCCATCCTTCTCTCCCTTCACACCAGTGGAAGGACACCAGTGGAGAACAGGCTCATTGTAATGGCTGGAATGGAATGACTGGAATGGTATCAAAGACATGGAAACCATTAATTCCTTCTACCGCTTTACAACCAGGCCACCAGACACACAAAGCTACACTCTAAAGGATAATTTACAAGAGCATTGACTTACCAAGGAGATGAATGGATCACTGAATGACTTCCCTGGCTGAGACCCTCCAGTGTACAACAAAAGCCACCTCTACAGGGCAAGTGACAATGTCAGTGTCAAGTGACGCTGTCACTTTAGTGCTGAATGGCAGTCTCTCTCTTTTATCCGTAGCGTTGAGGAGAGAGTGTTATAAACCCTTCTTTTGTTATCTGTCAGTGACTTCCTGTAAGCCCCTGCAGAGATATGTGTCCTCGGTTTACTCTTCTTTCAACTGTGAGCATATAATGGATTTATAGGGCCTTCTATCTGATCTGCGTTATACGATTTACAAAAGCCGACTTACATAGCAAACTATGTGTGTACTGTAGCTACCTTAAGCCAGTATATGGATAAAGACTCTACATGCATGAATACATTGAATACAGATGGTGTAGTGTATTATGAGACTTGCTATAACCATCGTAAGCAGCTCATGGCTCCTTATAACTACATAAATGACTTAACATAATCCATAGTTATTTGGTAGGGAGAGTGTCCGTTTATCCTCCTGCTTCAGCTCTGTTGTTGACAGTAACTCACCTACAGGAGCTGTAGAGCTGATGGTAGAGACGTACTGTGAAAACACTAGAATTGACATTGACATCCCGGTCACTTGGCTCACTTGGTAGAGCACGTCACTTGTAACGCCAGAGTTGTGGGTTTGATTCCCACTGGGGACCAGTATGAAAACGTATGCACTCACTTCTGAAAGTGGCTCTACATAAGAGTGTCTGCTAAATTACTAAAATGACATCATGACAGCCGTCTTGTATTTCTCTGCACGCTATATGCGTCTCCAGTCCATGTCTGTTGTTGACAGGGTAGCGCACAGTAGAGTGTGGTGGAGATGGGCTGTCAAGGTATGTTAGAGGATGAGCAGAGGTGCCTGCCTGGTTGGGTGTTTTCCTCTCGCTCAGTGGGCTGCATTGTACCCATGACCCGCTCAGTTGATCCACCCTCTGAGAATCCCAGTCTAGCCTACACCCCCTTCCTTCCAATAATGGCTTGTACCCCAGTCGTGTTGAGCACTTTGAGAGAGAGAGAATTCATGCCGGGTGCTACAGAACAGCAGCGTTGTGGTGGATGATTCCATTTTAATGATACCACCGCTCACCTCTTCCACATGACTTTTGAGCATGACCCCTGATCTCACTACTACATGACCCCCGTTGTTCTGACTATTCTTTGACCCCCCCGTCTCCTGGATGGACCAATCCGGTATTCTATGTTCTGCCAGGTTGGGTGAGCCCACCAGACCAAGAGCAGGGAGGTCAGGAGGGAGGAGAGGCAAGGCTGCTATGCGTCTGTCTCAGCTCGTAAATAGTGTTTGCAAGCCAATTAAATGTGTTTATAGTTGGGATCCTGAGCCCCGAAGACCTCTCTGCCAGACAGTGGTGTGCATTTAGCGAGTCGTCAGCCTCAGAATTAAAACTGGTTAAGAGCCCTGCACAAGGGGGAGAGGGATGGTGGGAGAGAAGGAGAGAGAGAGAGGGATGGGAAAGGGAGGGCATTTGATTTCAGCTAAACACCAGCCCTGGGCAGAAAATAGTTGTATTTTGTAGTTTATTTGAAAACCTTTTAAAAACTTGATGTAGTCAGATATAGAGAATCAAAAAGGCAACTATTTCCTTTTATATTGAAATACAGGTCTCAGAAAAACAAATAATTAGAAGTTATTTGAAAACAAACAAAACATATATGTTGGATGCCAATATGATGAAGAACCAAAAACAGTTATTTTAATTAGTGTAAATATATGATTAGCACATGGTTTGGAGGGCTTTCAGATATTAATCTTAATAACCTAGAATTAAATATTTAATTATTTAAGAATGAACACATGCTAAACATGAACATTTCTCAAAAAATATAATGGAAAGTATTACAAATATAAACCAAAAAGATTGTTTTATTGTTTAACATATATATTTTTTAATTACATCATTGTCAAAGCCTCTTTAACAGTCAATGATCTTCAACAGTCATTTTAGATATTGGTTAATAATTTAAGATGGCGATTGCATTTGATGAACATCAGGGTCTCAAATGCTTAGTCACTTATTAAGCAATGGCCAGGCTTGAATGCTCTTCAGCGATGCTGAACACCTGTTCCATTAGGGCCGAGGATGCAGGTACATCACAGCCAACTTTGAAAGGTTTCGTGTAACTGAAGGCAGTGTCCTTCCAGAACCCAAAGGGGTTTGAAATGTCCGCCGGGCCAAGAGCAGAGAGGTAGTTTGATACCTCTGTGGGGGCAACAGCAGATGTGGGATTGAGGGGTAAGGCGTCAAACAACTTTCTTCTCTTTGCAGGTGGTTCTTGTGCAATGGCAGGCTGGGGAAGTTGTGGAGCAAGGCTGGCGCATTCCTGCTGCAGGAGATCAGTTATTTCTGGTACCTTCTCTCGGGCACCACAAGGCCTTGACGTGAGGATCAAGGAGAGCTGCCAGCTTGTAAAGACGCTTTTCCTCAAAAGGAAAGAGACGCATCTCCACAGACACCTTAGAGAGAGAATTATTTGATACTTCACCAAAACATTGTAAAAGTGGTAGCAACAAGCTAAATTGTAGTTTACATTGGCGCGTTATGTTCAGTAATGTTTTGCCTCCAAAACATCCGGTGATTTTGCAGAGAGCCACATCAATTTACAGAAATACTCATAATAAACATTGATAAAAGATACAAGTGTTATACATGGAACTTTAGATAAACTTCTCGTTAATGCAACCGCTGTGTCAGATTTCAAAAAAACTTTACGGAAAAAGCACACCATGCAATAATCTGAGTATGGCGCTGAGACACAAAAACAAGCCATACATGTACCCGCCATGTTGTGGAGTCAACAGAAGTCAGAAATAGCATTATAAATATTCACTTACCTTTGATGATCTTCACCAGAATGCACTCCCAGGAATCCCAGTTCCACAATAAATGTTGGTTTTGTTCGATAAAGTCCATCATTTATGTCCAAATACCTCCATTTTGTTCGCGCGTTTAGTACACAAATCCAAACTCAGGAGGCGCGGGCAAGTCCAGGCGAAAGTTCAGACAAAAAGTAATATTACAGTTCGTAGAAACATGTCAAACGAAGTATAGAATCAATCTTTAATCAATCAATCATTTTTATAATAAATCTTCAATAATGTTTCAACCGGAGAATTCCTTTGTCTGTAGAAATGCAATGGAACGCAGCTAACTCTCATGGGAGAGCGTGAGACTGAGCTCGTGGCACTCTGCCAGACCCCTGACTCAAACAGCTCTCATTCCCCCCTCCTTCACAGTAGAAGCATCAAACAAGGTTCTAAAGACTGTTGACATCTAGTGGAAGCCTTAGGAAGTGCAATAGGACCCCATAGACACTGTATATTCGATAGGCAATGACTTAAAAAACTACAAACCTCAGATTTCCCTCTTCCTGGTTGGATTTCTTCTCATGTTTTTGCCTGCCATATGAGTTCTGTTATACTCACAGACATCATTCAAACAGTTTTATAAACTTCAGAGTGTTTTCTATCCAAATCTACTAATTATATGCATATCTTAGCTTCTGGGCCTGAGTAGCAGGCAGTTAACTCTGGGCACCTTATTCATCCCAGCTCCTCAATACTGCCCCCAGCCATAAGAAGTTAATGTTTCCTCATATGGATTGTGTGTGTTGTCCCCTGTGTGCCACCCCTTAAACATTTTGCAGGCCAGCATGAAGTTGTACATGTTCCAGTCATGAATAAAATGGCCAGCAATTCCCAATAATTACTTCAGCTGGTATGATGACCAAAGATCCACAGTGACACATGCACTAGCAGCAGACACTAATAGGCTATTCAGATCATTTTGAAGATTACTGTGCTTTTCTGGAAGACAGGGTTTTACTGATGGTATGTTTTAACTTGTATCCAGTGTTACCACAAATGTATGGAAATCAAATCAAGGTGGGATGATCAATGTGGGACAGAGGAGCGATGGAGTCTGCAATTAAGTCAGTCAAGGCATTGGTAGCTGCTATCTGATTAGGATGAGTGGAATTCTATTTCTTTGGTGCAGAGGTAGATGGCTGGGGTTGGTAACCATCAGCATGGTTGAGAAGTACAGGGTGCTTACTCTGAAACAAGAATTGGGTTGATTACTCACACTTTCAGGTTAAACTATTTGGATATATATTTGTAATAGATTCTTAGAACAAAGATAATTTCCTTATTTTTCTATTAAACTGCAAGTAGGCCTAGTCTGATATCAAAATGCATCTGTCCAATGCCATCAGTCATGTGGGTTCAGGTATATCACTCATTCAACAATAGTCCACCACCCAAAGGACATCCAGCCAACTTGACACTACTGTGGGAAGCATTGAAGTTAACATGTGCCAGCATCCCTGTGGAACGCTTTTGAGACCTTGTAGTTCATTCCCCGATGAATTGAGGCTGACCTGAGGGCAAAAGGAGGTGTAACTCAATATTAGGAAGGTGTTCCTAATGTTTTGTACGCTAAGTATATATCGATCTACACAACAAATGGCCTTGGACATGTACTTATTATAAGACACATTTTTACACAGCACATTCTCCAGTGTTAAAACATTCATAATTAACCTCTAATTCCTCCCAAACCCGGATCCGGGAGCACCCCCCACAGTAAAAAAGCTGACTAGCATAGCCTAGCATAGCGTCACAAGTAAATACTAGCATCTAAATATCATTAAATCACAAGTCCAAGACACCAGATGAAAGATACACATCTTGTGAATCCAGCCATCATTTCTGATTTTTTAAATGTTTTACAGGGAAGACACAATATGTAAATCTATTAGCTAACCACGTTAGCAAAAGACACCACTTTTTTTACTCCACCAGTTTTTTACTCCATCAGTAGCCATCACTAATTCGACCAAATAAAGATATAAATAGCCACTAACCAAGAAACAACTTCATAAGATGACAGTCTGATAACATATTTATTGTATAGCATATGTTTTTTTAGAAAAATGTGCATATTTCAGGTATAAATCACAGTTCTACATTGCAGCTGCAATCTGAAATAGTGCCGAAGCTGCCAGAATAATTACAGAGACCAACGTCAAATACCTAATTACTCATCTTAAAACATTTCTGAAAAATACACAGCGTACAGCAAATGAAAGCCCAACATCTTGTGAATCCAGCCAATATGTCAGATTCTTTAAGTGTTTTACAGCGAAAACACAATATAGCATTATATTAGCTTAGCACAATAGCCAGAAACACAAGCAATTTACCAGCAGCACAGGTTAGCGATCGTAACAATACAGCAAAAGATATATAATTTTTGACTAACCTTGATATACTTCGTCAGATGACAGTCCTGTAACATCATATTACACAATGCATATAGGTTTTGTTCGAAAATGTGCATATTTAGCAGCACAAATCGTGGTTATACAATGTGATCAGTGGCAACAGGTCATGCATTCCTGCCGGCGCCATCTTGGAAAGGCACCTAAGTTTACGATTATTTATCGATTAGATTGACAAAAAAATACAGGTTGGACAGCAAATGAAAGATGCATTAGTTATTAATGCAACCGCTGAGTTAGATTTTTAAAATTAACGTTACTAGACATACAGTGTGCGTTACAGCCAGACTAGTGCCGCAATAATGGCGGACAAATGCGTTTACATTTTTCCACATAAATACGGAATAACATCATAAATAGCTCTTACTTTTGGACGAGCTTCCATCAGAATCTTGGGCAAGGTGTCCTTTGTCCAAAAGAATCGTTGCTTGGTTGTAAAACGTCGTCTTCAACTTCGGAATTAGCAGCTAACAATAGCTATGTGGCCACAACATGCCCAAATCCCCAAAACGCAATACTAAGGAAATTCCGAAAATAGCAATATACTCGCATAAACTGATATAACTCGGTTTAAAATAACTTCGTTATGATGTTTCTAACACCTATATCGAATTAAATTACAGACGGATATAGCTAAGGCCGATAACTGAGCGTTTCAAAATGCCATCTTGAGGTCTTGCTTTGCGCAATGACGAACGACGAAAAGAGAGCTCACTTCGTTCCTTGGCCTTTTATAAGCTCTGAGAACTACGTAGACACTCCATTCCACTTCTCATTGGTTACTGACATCCAGGGGAAGGCGGGTGCAGTTCATGTCGACCCATAGGATACATACAGAGCTTTAAACTGATCTGAGAACAGAGCCTCGTTTTCAGAGCTTCGCAGTTCCTGTCATGGATTTCGCTGCAGAAAGAGTTCTGGTTCACCCACAGACATAATTCAAACGGTTTTAGAAACTAGAGATTGTTTTCTATCCAATAGTAATAATAATATGCATATTGTACGAGCAAGAATTGAGTACGAGGCAGTTTAATTTGGGAACGATAAATGTCCAAGTTGAAACAGCACCCCCTGTAGTGTCAAGAGTTAACTGAGAGTGTTAAATCAACACAAAGTGTGGAGTCTGTGGACTCATATAGACACCAGGACATTGCTCAATTAACACACTGCTTAGTGTAAAGCCTTATTAAAATATATCCTAGAGTGCCTTGCCTTTAGAGTAAATTGTAGAGTTAGTGACAGAGACATAGTTGTTGCAATTATCAATTTTCAGTCCTATGAACTTCAAGTGAAATCCTAAGTGAACGTTATTATAAAAAATAAACATTTAACACAATACCATATGCATTTTATAAGGCCTTATTTTGAGGGCCTAGTTTTACATTAATACAGTGACCTGAAACTCCTACACATCATGTTGAACCAAAACCACACCCACCATTCTATTTCCCAGCATGCTCTATTGCAGGTTCAAGTAACAGACACATCTCAACATCAATTGTTCAGTAAAGACTGCATGAATCAGTCCTTCATGGTCGAATTGCGGCAAAGAAACTGATACTAAAGGACAGAAATAATAAGAAGAGACTTGCTTGGGCCAAGAAACATGAGCAATGGACATTAGAACGGTCGAAATATGTCCTTTGGTCTGATGAGGCCAAATTTGAGATTTTTGGTTCCAACCGCCGTGTCTTTGTGAGACGCATAATAGGTGAACAGATTATCTCCGCATGTGTGGATCCCACCATGAAGCATGGAGGAGGAGGTGTGATGGTGTAGAGGTGCTTAGCTGGTGATACTGTCTGATTTATTTAGAATTCAAGGCGCACTTAACCAGCATGGCTACAACAGCATTCTGCAGTGATACGCCGTCCCATCTGGTTTGCGCTTAGTGGGACTATCATTTGTTTTTCAACGGGACAATGACCCAAAACACACCTCCAGGCTGTGTAAGGGCTATTTGACCTAGAAGGAGAGTAATGGAGTTCTGCATCAGATGACCTTGCCTCCACAATCACCTGACCTCAACCCAGTTGAGATGGTTTGGAATGAGTTGGACCGCAGTGAAGGAAAAGCAGCCTCAGCATTTGGGAACTCCAGACTTGTGGAGGTCCCCTCAAAAAATGCTGAGGTCTGGGCTGATTTCTTTTGATTTTCCCATGATGTCAAGGAAAGAGGCATTGAGTTAGAATTGTTGGAAAAATGACTTGTGTCATGCACAAAGTAGATGTCCTGACCGACTTGCCAAAACTACAGTTTGTTTTAACAAGAAATTTGGGGAGTGGTTGAAAAACAAGCTTTAATGACTCCAACATAAGTGTATGTAAACTTCCGCCTTCAACTGTACTTGTTCTGCCCAAAAAACTGTTACTTTCCACAAAGCATATCTAAAACTATAGTTATCCCAGGTCTAATAAACCCATCAGTCCAAGGATTGTATCGGACTGTGTCAAAAATGAACCAAGCATATAACAACACATCTCTCTCCTTCCACTCCCAGATTTTTCTTTAACATTCCAGCTGCATGATTAATGAATGTGAAGGTTACACAGAATACACACACCCAACTAGGCAGTGATGACTTTCATACAATAAAGTTTGGTTGCAGTACATTGGTGTAAGTAGCCCATTGATTTTTTCTCAGAGTCAACCTTAGGTGGTCTGTGAGGAGAAACAAACTATCATAGCCCTGTCTGTGACCTGGATTGACCTAATGTGCCATCCACATATTTGTCAGAAGCTGTTAAAGCTACCGGGGAATTGGGTAACAAACTGGAGGTATTGATGGATATGAGTTTGGATGGATTTACAGTGTGTGTAGGCATAGTTTGTTCCCCGACAGGGTAAGTCATATGAAATCATATGAGAACCATTGACCCATGATATGTGTTATTTTCTACATTCTGACTTTCTGGTGTCCAGTATATGATGAAGTGTCATATGAAGGGATCTGTTATGTTGTGAGTTCCTATGACTTCTCTCTTCATATTTGTGACCCACCACCTGGATTCGGTCCTATGTAGCAAATTGTGTTTTTTACATTGGATAAAGTAGAGACTCAGAGCTAGACAATTGTATATCATACACTGCAGTTGAGGAACAATGGGAAAGTAATTCTGCTTTGAGAAAATGGCCCTTACTGGAGAGCTCTTTGTCTACACCCACTCAGCATCGTTCACACCCTCTTAAGCCTTTGCCCCATCCATCTCTTTGAGGATTCACATGTGAGGTTATGTGCTAAACAGAGTAAATACGGTAGTGTAGTAAACAACCAAATCACAAACGTTACTAATAAACTTTTCCAAACAAGTCAAACAACGTTTATAATCAAACCTTACCCTAATATGTAAATAAATGATACAATTTAAGACAGAGAATCATTATTCTCTTTACCGGAGAAAAATACAAAAGAACGAGCTCTCTTCCACGTGCTTGGAAACACTACAGCCAAAATGGGAGCCACCTAGAAAAACTACAATATCTGGCTAATTTTTCCAAAAACAAGCATGAAACTCTTTCTAAAGACTGTTGACATCTAGTGGAAGCCCTAGGAACTGCAATCTGGGAGGATTTCGCCTTATAATAAAAGTGACAGCCATTGAAAAGAGTGGTAGGCCAATTGTTTTTGTTTTGGGGGGGAATGGTTTGTCCTCTGGGTTTCGCCTGCCATATCAGTTCTGTTATACTCACAGACATAATTCTAACAGTTTTAGAAACTGTAGAGTGGTTTCTATCCACATCTACCCATTATATGCATATCCTAGCTTCTGGGCCTGAGTAACAGGCAGTTTACTTTGGGTACGCTTTTCATCCGAACGTGAAAATACTGCCCCCTACCCAAGAGAGGTTAACCATTTCCACCCGTGTAGCCAATGCTCCACGTGGTATGGTTAGGAATTCAACAACAATTGTAACAATTGTAACCATTGTATTCGTAACAGTAGAAAAAGGCTGTTCCATGATGCCAGATCATGGGGGAGGGCCAATGAATTGGTTAAACTTTAAAGGGAATACAATTCTCTTTCATTAAAGGTTTAACATCACCTTACATCATTTCACAAATATTTTCATGTTTACTCATTCATTTTATACAAGAATTAGATTCAAACCACATAATTGAGAAATGTACCTATTCAGAGATATAGTCATGTGTGTTTCCTGTCTTCTTTGAGGTCACCAAATGAAACACACTCGTCATACCCGTTCCTTAAGTGTCCACGGACCATTCCCACCTTCTCACAAGTGGACCTTTTGTATCAAATCCTAATTTTGGGGATCCTTTGTTCTCTCTATGTGTCTCTTTCTGCATGGCCAGGGGGAGAGAGTCTCCTCCAGGAATTTATGACCTGAGATAACAGAACCTGGGTGTAGGAGAGAGACAGGGGGAAGCCACTAGCTATACCCAAAAAGGGCCACGTCATGACAACAGGATACAGAAGGTGTAAACGTTACAGTGAAATGGTTACTTGCATAGGCGGAGTCTTTTGTTTAGACATGTCGCTAGCTAGCTAAACAATGAACCGTACACCTACACGTAACGTTAGCTAGCAAGCGAGCCAGCTAATGTTAGCTAGCTAGCTAACAGTATGCCTTAACTTGCAATGAAAATAATAACTGAAAATGACGCTAGACTCTTACCCATATACATGGATCAATGCTACTCCCTCTCTGTCATGGATGCCATGGTTGCCCTTAGCCTTCTATGTTCTCTTTTCAACTCTCCGCATTTGGCAATCATCTTTCTGGTTCCACCGGGCATCTCACTGATTTAAAAACTTGGTCAACTTCTTTCGTGACAAACAACACTGTTGATCGCCTTTTCTTCCCCATCACTGTCATCAGAATACTCTACAGAGTCTGGTTCAATGAAAATGTTTTTAGCTAAATCAGGGATTTCCTCATCATCAGATTCATGTTCAATCTTTGTTGATAGCACTTTTAACTTCAGGGAAGCAATGACATACTTTTTCAGTTTTTTATGATATCTTTCAAAAAAAGCCATGGTAGAAAGGATTATCTATACATTCTGAGCAGATCATGTTATAGACAGAACGTGCTACATGGCAGACCAATCCGAACTCATCTCTCGGGCATGTCCAGCCCATCCATTATCTCAGCCAATCATGGCTAGCGGGAAGTTTCTTGAAACGGGTCACATTTAGTGATGAGATCCTGTATGGTGGGAACTTGAGATAAGCGTGATGTGGATGGTGTTTGGTGAGGTGGATCTGTATGGCAGGGTGACGACATAGTTCGGGCAATGATGTATCATTTCTGGGACAGCGAATAGTGAATCAGGGAAGAATTGACAGAATCAGGTAGCAGTGTGATGCTAATGTATGTGGTGAGGGGGTACTATAGGCAGGTTTTGGGCACTGTGTATGTGCAGCATCATCTCCGGGACACTGAATGGTGAATCAGGGTATAATTGACAGTGTCAGGTAGCAGGGTGATGGATTGCCTGATTAGTGTCCTGGCTGGGTTCTCTACACAGATGGCACATTAATAGTGGGCAGCTGCCCCCTACCAACACATAACCAGCTCTCTACCTGCACTCATCTCTGCACCCAGCACTCGTCCTCTGTCATCCCCTCAGTTCTCCAGCCCAGGCATTGCCTTCTCTTTCTTTACTATATATTTCTCTCTTTTAACCATCTATTGGGATTTGTGCCCAGAATCAATTAATATGCCCCCATATTATGTGCCCACACCTGGAAATGATCTCACTATGTCTGCCTCTCTCTCTCTCTCTCTCTCTCTCTCTCTCTCTCTCTCTCTCTCTCTCTCTCTCTCTCTCTCTCTCTCTCTCTCTCTCTCTCTCTCTCTCTCTCTCTCTCTCTCTCTCTCTCTCTCTCTCTCTCTCTCTCTCTCTCTCTCTCTCTCTCTCTCTCTCTCTCTCTCT